>NC_057811.1:327206378-327230250 GCF_018294505.1 Triticum aestivum | reverse complement strand
CCCCGGTTCGACCGTAGGAGGTTCGTTTCGTCGGTTTTGCGGTACGCCACACCCCTCCCGATCAACAGGACCCCCGCTTCGACCGTAGGAGGTCCGTTTCGTCTGTTTTGCGGTACGCCACACCCCTCCCGATCAACAGGACCCCCGTTTCGACCGTAGGAGGTCCGTTTCCTCTGTTTTGCGATACGCCACACCCCTCCCGATCAACAGGACCTCGTTCAGAACGTAGGAGGTCCGTTTCCTCCGTTTTGCGGTATGCCAGGCCTCGTTTCCATCGCCTGTTCCGTCCAAGCCCTCCCGATGAACACGACCACGCATTCCGTTCCGACCCAACCGGTTGGCTCCCACGCGTTCCGTTGCCTCCCGATGAACACGACACATTTCGTTGCCTCCCCATGAACACGGCGCATTCCGTTGCCTCCCCATGAACACGACGCATTCCGTTGCCTCCCCATGAACAGGACGACGACATTGTTTCTCCGTTCTGACCTAGCCATGTACACGAGCCCTGGCCGTACGTATGCGCGAGTAGGCGTTCGAGACCCTGCTCGTATGTACACATATGTGGCCGTATTTTCTTTCTTGCACCTTGGCCGCTGTACGTACGTGTACATGCTACGTGCGCGCCTCTACTACGACACGTGCGCGCCTCTACTACGACACGTGCGCGCCTCTACTACGACACGTGCGCGCCTCTACATCGACCAGTATGTACGTACACGTTCGCGACCAGAATGACAACGCTACGTACGCTTCGACCAGGTGGGTCCCGACTGTCAGGCACTTCCTTGTCTGCGAAGATGTAGCTGGTGGGTCCCAGCAGTCAGGAGGGCGAATCGTTTTTTTTGCCCGGACGCACTTCCTTGCGTGCGAAGGTGTAGCTGCTGGGTCCCAGTAGTTAGGGGGGCGAATCGTTTGTTTTTGCCCGGGCGCACTTCCTTGCGTGCGAAGGTGTAGCTGGTGGGTCCCAGCAGTCGGGGGGCGAATCGTTTTTTTTTCGGACGCACTTCCTTGCGTGCGAAGATGTAGCTCGTGGGTCCCAACAGTCAGGGGGCGAATCATTTTTTTGCGAAATACGGTGGCCCGTCCGATGGGTCCCCGCTGTCAGGTGGAGGAATAATTATTTTGCGCGTAATAAGGAGGCACTTCCTTGCGGCTGCCGTGGACCCAGCTGTCAGCCTCTCCACGTACAGTCCACATCCAATGGAAGTCGTTCCTTGACCACGTTGACCACGCTGCGCCGAGAGCACCAGGGCGGTGGACGACGGCGAGGCCTAGGAAGGGGACGACGCGGAGCCCGGGAAGACGCGACAGTGGATGCACACGCGGAGAGGAGTACGAGGGTTCACTGGTTCGGCTGCGCTGCCGTCGCCGCAGAATAACAGGGGGTGTGGGTGAGTGGAGGGATGGCCTGGCCAGCGGGTGGAGTAGTAGGGGGCGGTGAGGCCTCCGCCGCAGCACAGCCGGCCACGGGAGGCAGGAGCAGGCGGCACGACCGGCACTGCTTTGGGCAGCTGGAGCAAGAAGACCAGAGGTTGAAGAAGCACGACGGCCGTTGGATGGACATCGTACGGTCACTGCAGCTAGAATCGTTTATATTGACTAAGTTGACAAAGCCCTTGGTACGTCAACTTAGTAGGCCCACAGGTCAGCTTCCGAAACGGTGCGCCCCAGATGTCAGGGGGAGGAATCATTTTTTGGGCGGGTGAAGCTAGAATATCCGAGATTGAAGAAGAAGCACGACACCCGTTGGATGGACATCCAACGGCCACTGCTGCTAGAACCGTGTGTTGACTATAAGTTGACAAAGCCTTGCATACGCGTCAACTCTGTTTTTTTAGGGGACGCGTCAACTTAGTAAGGCCAGAAGTGTGTGGCAGAGAACTTATAGCCCATTTGAGATTTGTAAGAATGTGTAGCCCATTTTTGAATTCTAATGGAATTTACTACAGCCCATTTACAGTTTGTTAAAAGTACAACCCATTTCAACCAACCGTTCAAAACAGAATTCAATAAAATTTCCCACATTTTGATGGGATCCGAAATATTTTTATCCCAAAATTTCTAGTCAGATTAAATACAATTTCAATATAAATTTATATTACGTAAAAATCCAACAAAACATTGCGCTCGCAACAATTAATGAAATTAAAATTTTCGATATCCAAAACTAATATTTTATAAAGTAATCATGTGTTTGGTGCATTTTTTATAGTTACTGCCCATTTTTTATAATTACATCCCATTTATTATTTCTTAAAGCCCATTTTCTTGTTAAGCCTAATGCATCCCTCCTAGGAAAGATTTGCAGCCCAGCGGGGCGGAGAATAACAACTTGACCTTGCCTGGGTATTCCTAAAAAAAAGTATAGCTGGGCTAGCCATTTGCAGCTTGAAAAAAATTAATATCTGGGCTGGATATCTGGCCTGGGCTAGACGGGCCACAGCCCGCCCAGTTAATACCTGCAGCGATGTTTTCGTTGTTGTTCAGAGGAGAAAAATTAATATCTGGGCTAAACATCAAAAAACTCAGCAGTGCTCACACCTCAAAAACACAACTACTGCTCGAGCTGCTTGGTCCCAGCTGTCGGCCGCTTCTTGTGCAATTCTCTCTTTTATTGACTACTACATAGATTGACAATGGTGTGGGACCGTGATGTCAGGAAACCAGGAGGAGGCAAAATAAATTATAGTTATATATATATATATATATATAATAAGGAGGCACTTGTGTACGTGAGGCTATGGACCTGGTGGGTCCCCATTGTCATCCTCTCCAAGTAAAGTCATCTCCTCGCCCGCGCGCGCTTTCCGCCCAAAACAGTCAGCGCCGCCCGCCCCGCTTCTCGGTGCAGGCGATTGCTCCGCCCTCAAACGACACAAGTGCCGTCCATCCATCCATCTATGACGCCATGGGCTGCTATAAGAGGTGGCGCACGAGAGCAGTCTACTGGTTTCAGACCATGGGCTGCTATGACGCCACCAAGGGGAAGCCTGAGGCCGATCTTAATCCAGCACAGCTGGAAGCTTTTGAGAAGATCGATACTCTCTTTAAAGGTGATCTTCTGAGTGTTCTTGATGACTCCATTGTGGATTCGTATATGTCGTTTGACAACGGCAAGGACATGTGGGCTGCGCTCGAGGACAAGTTTGGTGCCTCGGACGCCGGCAACGAGTTGTACGTCATGGAGCAATTCTATGACTACAAGATGACTGATGAGCGCTCTGTTGTACAGCAGGCTCATGAGATACAGTCGCTCGCAAAAGAACTTGAGTACTTCAAGTGTGTGTTTCTGGACAAATTTGTTGCCGGAGGCATCATTGCCAAGCTTCCACCTTCGTGGAACAATTTTGCTACTTCCCTGAAACACAAGAGACAGTAGTTTTCCGTTGCGGATCTCATTGGTACTCTTGATGTTGAAGAGAAGGCGAGAGCAAAGGACACATATGCTCGAGTTGCTGAGGGAGCTTCTAGTGCCCACATGGTACAGAAGAAGAACTTCCCGCCCAACAAGTTCAAAAATAACAAGAACAAAACTCAGGGCAAAGGCAAGTTTGATACAAAGAACAAGCCGTCACATTCTACCAACTTCAAGAAGAATTCTCATAAGAAGGGGAAGGGACTTTGCCATGTCTGCGGTGATCCTAATCACTGGGCTCCGAAGTGTCCTAACCGCTTTGAGGAGCGCGAACATGAGAAGAGTGGCAAGTCCGCTAATGTTGTCATCGGTGATAGTGATATGAAGGATTTTGGGTACGGTATTCTTCCTACCATCCTTTCAGTATTTCAATCTCCTGATTGGTTAATTGACACCGGTGCCAATGTACATGTTTGTGCTGATGCCTCCATGTTTTCTTCTTACCAGGTCACAGGGACTTCTCCCGTGCTGATGGGGAACGGGTCACATGCCATCGTTCGAGGTGTTGGTACGGTCGATCTGAAGTTTACTTCAGGGAAGACCGTGCGTCTGAAGAACGTTCATCATGTGCCGTCCATCAATAAAAATCTCGTTAGCGGTTCCTGTTTATGTCGAGATGGTTTTAAGTTGGTTTTGGAGTCCAATAAAGTTGTAATTTATAAGTGTGGACAATTTGTTGGAAAAGGCTATGAGTGTGGAGGCTTGCTCCGCCTATCCTTGTCAGATATTTGCACTAAAGTTATTAATAATGTTTGCCACAATAATGAGTCTGATATTTGGCATTCACGACTTTGTCATATTAACTTTGGTTGCATGACACGGCTAGCCAATATGAATTTAATTCCGAAAATCTCTACTGTCAAAGGCTCCAAGTGCCAAGTATGTGTGCAAGCTAAGCAACCTCGCAAGTCCCATAAGACTGCTGAGGCAAGAGACTTGGCGCCACTAGAGCTTATACATTCTGATCTTTGTGAGATGAATGGCGTGTTGACAAAAGGTGGAAAGAGATACTTCATGACGTTGATTGATGACTCCACTAGATATTGTTATGTGTATCTTCTGAAATCAAAAGATGAGGCTTTAACTTTCTTCAAAAACTATAAAGCTGAGGCAGAGAACCAACTTGATCGAAAAATTAAACGGCTTAGGTCTGATCGTGGTGGAGAGTATTTTTCCAATGAATTTGATTTGTTTTGTGCGGAACATGGTATAATCCATGAGAGGACGCCTCCCTACTCACCTCAGTCAAATGGGGTAGCCGAAAGAAGGAACCGAACTCTAACTGATATGGTTAACACCATGTTAGACACATCGGGTCTTTCCAAGGAATGGTGGGGGGAGGCGCTAATGACTGCGTGTCATATCCTAAACCGAGTTCCCACAAAGCATAAGACCATGACTCCTTTTGAGGAATGGGAAAGGAAAATATTGAAACTCTCTTACCTACGTACTTGGGGTTGTTTGGCGAAAGTCAATATACCAATTCCCAAGAAGCGCAAGCTTGGACCGAAAACCGTGGATTGTGTTCTTCTGGGCTATGCTTTTCATAGCATTGGCTATAGATTTTTGATAATAAAATCTGAGGTATCTGACATGCATGTTGGTACGATTATGGAGTCGAATGATGCAACTTTCTTTGAGGACATATTTCCTATGAAGGATATGTCGAGTTCATCAAATCAGGAGATACCTACTCCATCTAGTGAGGAACTCACTGTAATTCCTGAACCCACCATTGCGATGGAACACGTTGAGAATCCTGTTGAGGGTGACAATGAAACTCCTGTAAGGAGTAAGAGACAGAGGACTGCAAAGTCCTTTGGTGATGATTTCATTGTGTACCTTGTGGATGACACACCCAGGACTATTTCAGAAGCCTATGCATCTCTTGATGCTGACTACTGGAAGGAAGTTGTTCGTAGCGAGATGGATTCCATCTTAGCTAACGGAACCTGGGAGATCACTGACCGTCCGTATGGGTGCAAACCTGTTGGATGTAAGTGGGTGTTCAAGAAGAAGCTTAGACCTGATGGTACGATTGAAAAGTACAAGGCACGGCTTGTGGCTAAGGGTTATACCCAGAAAGAAGGTGAAGACTTCTTTGATACTTACTCACTCGTGGCTAGACTGACCACAATTCGGGTGCTACTATCACTGGCTGCCTCACATGGTCTTCTTGTTCATCAAATGGACGTTAAGACGGCTTTCCTCAATGGAGAGTTGAAGGAGGAAATTTACATGGATCAGCCAGATGGTTTTGTAGTACCTGGTCAGGAAGGAAAGGTGTGCAAGTTATTAAAGTCTTTATATGGCCTTAAACAAGCTCCTAAGGAGTGGCATGAGAAGTTCAAAAGAACATTAACTTCTGCCGGCTTTGTAGTAAACGATGGTGACAAGTGTGTGTACTATCGCCATGGTGGGGGCGAAGGAGTTATTCTTTGTCTGTATGTCGACAACATACTGATCTTTGGAACCAAACTTGATTTGATCAAGGAGGTTAAGGATTTCTTATCTCGCTATTTTGAGATGAAGGATCTAGGAGTAGCTGATGTTATCTTAAACATCAAGCTGTTGAGAGATGAGAATGGTGGGATCACACTGCTTCAGTCTCACTATGTGGAAAAGATCTTGAGTCGTTTTGGGTATAGCGACTGCACGCCTTCTCCAACTCCATATGATGCTTCGAAAGAATCGACGGATTGCTAGAGATCAACTGAGATATTCTCGGATTATTGGCTTGCTTATGTATTTGGCGAGTGCCACGAGGCCTGACATCTCTTTTGCTGTGAGCAAGCTGAGTCGGTTTGTGTCAAAACCGGGAGATGATCATTGGCATGCACTTGAGAGAGTTACGCGCTACTTGAAAGGCACTGCGAGCTATGGGATTCACTACACCGGGTATCCAAGGGTACTAGAGGGTTATAGTGACTCAAACTGGATATCTGATGCTGATGAGATTAAGGCCACAAGTGGTTATGTTTTTACACTTGGTGGTGGTGCTGTTTCCTGGAAGTCTTGCAAGCAGACCATCTTAACGAGGTCAACTATGGAAGCAGAACTCACAGCATTAGACACTGCCACTGTTGAAGCAGAGTGGCTTTGTGAGCTCTTGATGGACTTACCTATGGTTGAAAAACCAATACCCCCTATCCTGATGAACTGTGATAATCAAACTGTGATCGTCAAGATAAACAGTTCTAAGGACAATATGAAGTCCTCAAGGCATGTGAAGAGGAGACTAAAATCTGTCAGAAAATTGAGGAACTCCGGAGCTATTACGTTGGATTATATCCAAACGTCGAAAAACGTGGCAGATCCCTTCACAAAGGGTCTGTCATGTAACGTGATAGATAATGCATCGATGGAGATGGGCTTGAGACCCACCGCATGAGTTGTCCATAGTGGTAACCCACTCTATGTGATCGGAGATCCCGTGAAGTAGAAGCGGGAGACAAGCTGTTGGTTAGCTGAAAGGAGAGTATTCCTATTTCAATTATCCCACTCCGTGAAGATGCAATACTCTCCTGATCTGCATGGCAGGTTGATATTTATCTTAATGTGTTCCAAGTGGCTTATTTGAGTAAGCAGAGACGTTGTCCTGCAGAGCATCTCCTGAGGAACACACCTATATGAATTCGACTGTTAACGTCGCAGTCTGTGAGAATTGGTTTTTCTCTAATAAATTCATGAAAGGCCCTGGAGTATCACGTATACGCTCCACCCGCGGGGAAGCCTTGCGGCAGCCCAGTATCGGTCAAGAATTTGTGTGAAACTAGTCTCGCAGAAAACTTGTAGTTCAAGGCATAGTCCACTATTCAAGTTGTGATCTAGTGTAGCATAAAAGTCTAAGTGGAAGTTCAACTTCACAGTCTCCACTAAGCACCGGTATATAAACAATGTTTTGGAACCAAATGGTGAAATGTGCCAATGAGACTTTGTGGGGGATTGTTGGAATTTGCTAGTGGGCTTTTGGCCCAAAGCCCAACTAAAATTCTGAAATTCTCTTGGCCCATTCATGCACACATGTGAGTGGAGTGAGTGAGGCTAAAGTTTAGTCCCACCTCATAAGTTGAGAGAGAGAGCTGCACCTCTTTATAAGGTGAGCTCTTCTACCACTTGTATGAGCATGAGAAGAGGAGACCTACACGCGTGCTCCTCCTCCTCGCTCGCCTCGCCACGCCATGCCTCATCACGACGCGCCGCGGGTTGCGGGATTGAGCCGAGCCGAGGACAGAGCTATGCACGTTGTCTATATTTTTGCTGTTCGGGAAAAATTAATGAGTCATTAATTAATAATTAACGGACGCGTTAATTACTGAACCATTTCCGATTCTTTTGGATTGTGACGACTCGGACGTGGGGTTTACTCCCACGACCTACCCGGCCCGCACTATATAGTTAGGCAGACGTCTACCCTAGCCGCTGCCGCTTCGTATGGTTTCTCACCACCGTTCCAGATCATTGCGCCGCCAAGCAAGTCTTCTCCATCCCTCCTTCCAGCGTGCACCAAGAGAAGGGACAGTAGCCCTCCGGAACTGTCGGGACCCCGATTCCAAGTCACACCGATCTAGCCTGTAACACCTCATATCACTTTGCGGCCTCACGCACGGTATTCCCACGGGTGTCGCCTTACCATGGCCCGGGACCGTTTGCGCCCTTTGGCTCACGTATATGATAATGTCGCTAGCATCCATATGACAGAGAACCCGGGCCGACATGGCTAGTCGTGAACCCAAAGCGGCACTAACGTATGGGGACAGGCATACATGAATCAACATCGAACGTGTCGGTCAGCAGCAAGCGAATCCGGGCTGTAGCACTGGGCTAACAGGACTCCGGGAACCCGGGCTGTAGCAGGCTAGGCAGGACTCCGGATGTCACCGCGTGACATTTCCCCTAAGGGACAGACACAGGAACGATATGAAACACATGCCGGCCAGTCAAGTGTCCAGAGCAGTAGTGCTGGGCTAGCAGGACTCCGGTGAACCGGGCTGTAGCGGACTACTATGGCTCAAGGAGGCACTAGACTACATTTCCCCATAAGAGAGGCTGCTAAGGATAGACAACTAGTTTGTCGGATCCCACACATACCAAGCATTTCAATCATACACACAATATGCTCGATATGTGCAGATACAACATGGCATCACAACAAGACTCTACGACTCAGAGTATTTATTCATTAGGCTCCGAAGAGCCAGATATTACAAACATGGGTCTCATGACCCAACATTCAGAGCATACAAGTCAAACACATGCGGAAGCTTAACATGTCTGAGTAGAGACATCTACAAATGAAAAAGGCTGAGAAGCCTGACTATTTACTAGATCCTGCCGAGGGCACAAGATCGTAGCTGAGGTATCAAGCTAAACGTCGAAGACCACACGGAACTACTAGCGAGACTGACGTCTCTCTGCAAAACATAAAATAAGCAAACGTGAGTACAAATGTACCCAGCAAGACTTACATCAGAACTATCTACATATGCATCGGTATCAACAAAAGGGGGTAGTGGAGTTTAACTGCAGCAAGCCAGCTTTGACTCGGTGGCTATCCTGAACTACGACTGCAAGTAACTCTTTTGAGGTGGCGCACACGAGTCCACATATTCACCATATCAATACTCCACTATGGACCCGCTCCCGTCTCCCTACGAGAACGCCATCCATAGCACTCACGCTTATCTTGCGCATTTTAGAGTATCCACTTTCACTTGTCTATGAACTGTTATAGGCAACCCAGAAGTCCTTTACCGCGGACACGGCTATTCGAATAGATCATATTAACCCTGCAGGGGTGTACTTCGTCACACACGCTCTCGCCACTTACCACCATGTACACGTCGTGTACCTCGGCAACCTTCAAGCGGAAGCCTGGCGAGGGAGTCGGCCACAGCCTACCTAAACACTCAAGTCTCTAGTCCAGGTTTATCGCC
This sequence comes from Triticum aestivum, assembly GCF_018294505.1. Taxonomy (NCBI): domain Eukaryota; kingdom Viridiplantae; phylum Streptophyta; class Magnoliopsida; order Poales; family Poaceae; genus Triticum; species Triticum aestivum. The sequence continues at coordinate 327,220,896 of NC_057811.1, read as the reverse complement.
TATTCAGGTTCCATCCGCAGGGAGTCCGGCCGAGGTTTCCACATACGGCCCCGAATGATGTGTGCAGGGTTCCCGAGACACCAAACGGGCGCCCGGTACACCGTGCCACGTGCCTACCGCATCACAGCCCACCCCTCGGTCAGCGCTGTCCACGGCCTCCAGCATACTACAAACACCAGAAACTACTTGCAACTCCTGGACAGAGGACAAGGGTGATTAAGAAGCCGAGAGGGTCCATTGGTTTCGGGCCCAATGCGTGGTAGTAACTGTATCATGGATCACAAACACAGAACTCAGTTCCTGAGGACGGCTTCAATGAGACAACCCACCATGTACTCCTACATGGCCTCTCACCGCTACCTTTACCAAATCGTGTTCACACACTTAGCTCACACACAGTAGGACATGTTCATCACCATTCCAATTCATCCCCGACGAATCAGACCCGACTCAACTCTAAGCAGTAGCAGGCATGACAAACAAGCATGAATGAGTAGGCACATCAGGGCTCAAACAACTCCTACTCATGCTAGTGGGTTTCATCTATTTACTGTGGCAATGACAGGTCATGCAGAGGAAAAGGGGTTCAACTACCGCAGCATGTAACAGTTGAATCGATTGTCCTAATGCAGGAGAAGAGAGCAGGAGCGAGAGAATGGGATTGTATCGGATTGAACAAGGGGGTTTTGCTTGCCTGGCACTTCTGAAGATATTATAGTTCTTCATCGGTGTCATCGAACTCATCGTCGGAATCACGGCTATCGAGAGGGGACAATACCGGCAACAGAGAGGAAACACAATCAATGCAATGCACAATATGATGCATGATCATAACATGGCAATATGAATGTGTTTTGAGCTAATGCAGCTAGCAACATATTAAATGGAGTTGGTTTGAACCTTAGGTTCAAATTCAAACTCCATATAAGACATTTCAAATGCCATTTATTCAAATTGTCATATACAGTGGCTGTAAGTTGTTCAAACATGCATGAGGATGCCATAAACAGATTCTTTGGATTTTTCTGATAATTTTTCATATATAAATTATTTGATTTGGAGATACGGTTGAATTTCTATGAATTTTAGAAGTTTGCACTATTTTCTGGAATTGCTGGATTATTTTAAATCCAGAAAAGGATTAATTGCGTCAGCACTGCGTCATGCCTGTGTCAGCAGGTCAGCAGCGCTGACCAGGGTCAAACCTGACGTGTGGGGTCCACACGTCAGTGACACCTGGTGCTAACCCGCGTTGATTAGCACTTCAACCTGCTGCGGGGCCCATTGTCAGTGGCTAAGGGCGGCTGAGCTGGCAGGGATTAGTGCTAATGACTGCGCCACGTCGGTCCTCGCCGGAGTTTCGCCGGCGACAACCAAAACTGCGGCGGCAACTCGCCGGACTTGAGCTACAGACGGCGGTTGAACGCACGGGAACCACCAGGAGGTAGCCCACGCTCTTCCGCATCCAGGGGAGGTGTCAGAAGGTCGCGGGGTGGCCTAGTTCGCCGGCGGCGAGCACTTGGGCGGCCGCCGGAGCTCGGGTGGGTGCGGGGGTTAGCGCTGCGGCTTGCAAACAAACGGGCTATCGCGCTAGAGTTGCTCTACGGAACGTCGCGAGTGCAACGGACGCACGCGCGGGGCCATTTGGTCGCCGGAGCCACGACGGCGACGAGCTCATGCGGCGGCGAGCTTCGGGCACGGTGGCTAGTCTAGCTAAAGCTCGCAATCGAGCCTGGGAGTAGGGGGAAACGGTTCAGGGGCTCACAGTGAGGTCGATGAGTAGCTCAGCGTGCTCGGGGAGGCGGAGACGGCGGCGAATCGCCGGTGAGGTTGCCGGCGGCCGAAAGTTGGGGATGAGCTCGGGGAAGACGCTAGAGGGCTCCCGCGGTCGAATGGGTTGGTGTTGACGACGCAGAAGGCGATGGCGGTTCCTCTGGACCCATCGGGGAGGCACGGGATGGACGGTGGCCGCGGTAATTTGCGTCGGCGACGACGAGCTCCGCTCGGGCGTGCTCGGGAGAGGGAGCAGAGGGCGAGGGAGAGAGCAGAGAGTGAGGGGGAGAGGCGAGGGGCTGCGGGGCGTCTCCGTGGCACGTCTGGAGGGGTCGGGGTCGTGCGGCTGAAGCAGGAGGTGGCAAGGCGTCGTCGGCGCGCTCGCCACGCACCTGTCTGTCCTCCTGGCAGGAGGAAGAAGACCACTCAGCCCCTGGTGGGCTGGGCCTCTTTTGCCAGGTAAGGCCCAGGTGAGGTTTCTGTCTTTCCATAATTTCTGTTCTGTTTTCTATTTCTGTAATTGTGTTCTGGGCTTTATTAAAAATGCCAGGGCATTTCCAAAAATCATGAAACTAATCAGGGCTACTGTTTAGAATATATCCAACAGTAAACATTTTAGTTTATGATTATTTGAGCATTTCAAATATTTAATAGCATTTAAATGCCCAAATGCAAATAGAGTATGATTTAATCCAGAGCCCAAATATGTCATGGAAAAATGTGCATCACCTCTGGTTACTGTTTCCAGCATTTTCCAAGAGTGATGAACATTTTTTTAAAGCCATTTGGATTTACTAGAAATATTTTGGTTGAACCTAGTGAATTCCTTTGATGCTAGGGTTTAGGCAATCCCCATTTCAAGTTTCTTTCAAAGCTTAAACATGATGCACACATGAAGTTAGCCTAGTGCAATGTCAGAAGCTAGGGATGTGACAGGAACCCTGCCTCTTGTGATCCTGTACGGGAGAGGGGCGATCAGGTTTTTGGGGAGCGCACTCGCGCGACTGCTGGCAGCGACGACTTCACGAACGATGACTTCTTCCCCGACCTCGGCAACCTCATCCTCGACGACATGGGCGACAACGTCAACACCGGCGGTGCTGCTCCCGCTGCACCGTATGTGATTCTATCCTTCCTGTTCGAGATCGTGGTAGAATTCATGCTTCTAGTATGTGCCCTAGATGTGATATGTTCATCTACTATGCTAGTTCGCATGATTAGTTTAATCTCTACTATTGCTATCATGATCTATTTCCTATTTATTCAGATTAAATCTCGTAGTAATTTGCTCATATTTCCAACATGGACAGGGTGAGGCAGATGCATGAGGAGCAGTTCCGGGAGGCGCAGGCCGACGCCGCCTACAACCACCATCTCCTCCAGGAGCACCTGCAGGCGGAGGAGCAGATCACCGCGGAGCAGGAGGCGCTGCTCGACTCGTACCGCTCCGCCCGCAAGGGCCGCCTCGAGCGCTGGCGGTACCGCATGCGGGTGGCGGAGGCTGCGGCCGCCTACAAAGAGGCTAGCAAAGAGGGCGATGAAGCGGGCGAGGCGCTGTTTGGCGAGACCGAGGACGAGGCAGAGGACAATGCCGGCTCCGACGAGTCCCCGCTCCGTTGGCGTCGACGAGGCCCTGCTTCGCCGAGGCCCCGCGACGCCAACAACGAGGCAGAGGACACCGCCGGCTCCGCCGAGGCCCTGCCCCGCCAACAATGAGGCAGAGGACATCGCCGGCTTAGCCGAGGCCCCACCCTGCCGGCAATGTGGGGGAGGATTTCCACCGCTCCACTGAGGCGCCGCCCGCCGGCAATGAGACAGAGGACATCGCCGGCTCCGCCGAGGCCACACCCCACTGCCAACGAGGCCGCGCCACACAGAAAATGAGGAAGAGTAGAACACGGTAGGTCGCCGCCGCTCGGGTCCAAGTAAGGCCACCGCTGCTACCCTCCGGTTGAAGCCAAGCTAGGAGGGTTGACCATTGACGGCCGGTAAGCTTCTTGGCGGCGACGTGGAGTCGGAGAGCTGCGCTGGAGAAGAACGCTGCTTCTACTTAACTGCTGGTGCAGTTGGCTGACTGACACGTGGGCCCAACATGCCACATGTCAGTTACGCAACAGCACCTGCAGTTAAGTCACTGAAGCTTCTGTTCGGCTCAGTGGGACACAGGTGGGTAGATTCGGTTAATTAATTATACCTCCAGCGCACCCCTTTTTAGTTGAAGAATGTATGAAATGTAATGAAATCCGGCATGTTTATATGAAATCCGACCATGTATGAATGAATTTATTTCGATTAGTTTGAATTCCTGTATCACTGGCATTGGATGAACATGCAAAACAATACGTACTAGCATTATTCCCAGGGTGATCACCTCGTTTGCAGCAGTTTCACATGTACTCCCTTCGGTTCTTTCTAGTCGTGCATACAAGTTTTGTCTGCAGCCAAAGTATCTCTACTTTGACCAATCTTATACAAAAAAGTATGCACTTTCACAATGTGCGAAGTAAAAAGGAACTGAAGGAGTACAAAGAGTTTGAGCAGCTTTTTAGCGTTTATGTACATTGCAATCAAACACACAAGCCTGGCAATTCATAGAGAACATTCAAAACAATCGATGATTATGCATCTCAACGACTCACATGTCAGAGGCAATATTTACTTCACAACTAAAGAATAAAGAAAAAATTGATCGACGCTGCTGACAGGAAAGGGCGTCCCATTCGAAAATATCAATGCATGTCTTGCTAAAATCAATGAGCAAAATTTGACAAGGTTGTCCCATTCCAAAATATCAAATGCCTACGATTGTGGAATGGGCAGGGTTTTCCATCAGTTCGGACATTGACATGGCACCTCATGCTAAATAAACCAGCTGTTCTTTTTGTGCAGTTCCACCAAAATCAACCAAATTCGCGCGTAGCTTGTATGATTTCGCCCTTATATGTTGCAACGCGTTGAACTTATCGGCACCTCCTTTCTTGTGGTGGAAATGAATGATTCGATGTATTCATGAACATTTTGTGCAGTTCCCATTGAAATCAAGCTGAGCACCCCTGTTTGCACAAATACAAAAAAGTGATTAGTATAAAGCAAACTGTACTATGAATTGACAGTTTCAACAGGCACATACATGGTCCATGTAGAGCACACTTTTAGAAAAATGGAACTCACCAGATAGAATCCTAGAACAACATTGTACTCGCGCATCACAGCAAAAAAATGGAGATTTGTCAGTCCTTCCGAGCTGAAGTTAGTTTGGTCTTGTGGGGAGTAATGTAACCATCCTTCAACTACTCCTTCTGATGAGAAGATAGATAGGGCTTCTTCATCCTGGCATAATCGGAACTAGTCACTTCATGTACTCCATATTCTTCTTCAGAGGAAGATGATCCTGTTGTGCAAAGACAAGAGGATACTAAATGCTAGCATCCCTGTTTGCTCAAAAAAAGGAAAGGAAATATTTAAAACAGCACAGATGAAGCACTTCTCAAGGACAATACCACTTTTTGATGACAGTATCTAAACAGTAGCACAACACCAATAGAGATGACAAAGCTCAATCATATGGATGAAATCAGTGGGCGAGTACCAACCTTTGTCAGGAGGCTTATTGTGTAGAGCATACAGATGAAGCACTTCTCCGAAACCATCTGTTGCTATCTACGGTGGTGGCCATGCTTACTATATACTCCTTGATTAGTTTAATGTTTCCAACATCTTCTTGTGCAGTTCCACTAAAATATATGGTATCTTCAAAGAAGATCCCTGTTTGCACAAGTAGAGATAATTACATATTACATTAAGAGTGGCATCAAATCAGTGGCAAAACAATTGCTCGTTCCAGCCATAGCAATAAATTAAGATGCAAAACTATATCATTACTTGTGTCATCATAGTTCTAGTGCTTCATTACAGCATCGGGAGTTGATTTTTGTTTTTCTTCCGCTTGTTCTTCCCCTTCATCACTTGGTTCAATAATAGACAAGCTTCGCCTTCAATGTAAGATTTGGCATGTCAATTAGGGAGCACAAGTATAGTACTAAACTTAATTTTCTGATGAAAGTGGCAAAATACAGGCCAGCAGTTGTGAAATATCCTTATCTTACCTCAATGGGATATTACGGTGCACATACAGATTGGAAGTCTTGTCTCCATTTGTGCAGTTCACTAAAATCAAGCAACATTATCGTACAAGTAGCACAACATATGAAAGCACACTGCAGAATCATGTGAAAGAAGGCTAGTACTGACCTCTCATGATGCGGAATTCAAACAACTCACAAGTAGAAGATCTGAACCAAATTCGCCTTAATGGATAGGAAGTAAGATCTCCTCTTGTGCAGTTCCACTAAGATCAAGCAATCAAGCAACGTTGTCGGTGTGACATTTTGGTTGAACTGCACAAAACATTCTTAAAACAAAAGTGTTTTGTGCAGTGCAACAAAAGGTCACAATGGCAACGAGGTGAAGTAGATAACCCTGTTTACACATAGGTGCAAAGGAAACAATTAGTGGTCAATAATGGTGGATGACACAGAAGCCAACAAAAAGAAGCATCTACCTTATCTAAATGGGAAACAAAGCAAGACAGTAGCATTTCTCAAACGGTGGCATTGATTAATATTAACATAGAGATTATATTAACAATAAAATTCGTTGAACATGTAATTTGCTTTTAACTATGGCATTGCATCAATTTTCCAGCGGCATTATTAGAGGGTGTTTGTTTACAGGGACATTTTGGTGTAGGGACTAAAAAACTCCGTGTCAGTCCCATCTAAACCAAACAGGAGGGACTTTTAGGGACTAAAAGTGGGCATTTGGGACTAAAGAAAGAAGACCCCGAGGGAGTCTTTTTGGGACTTTTTCCAACAGTTGCCCCTGCCACGCATCGCACCTTGTCTCTATTAGTTCATTACTAGGGGTAACATGGTCTTTTAGCATGTCATTTAATAACCTCTAGTCCATGTTTAGTCCCTGGAACCAAGCAGGTAGGGACTAGGGAGTTTTTAACCAAACAGGGCCTTAGATTAACAACAGCTAATGATTTGCACGGAACAGTGGACGCACCAGCACCATGTGCATCTACCGATGTACTATGGTCATGCACAGTCTGTTGCAAGAAAGAACAAAGAACCAAGGAGCATATTTGTGTTGGTCCCAGTTTTGTTATCTTTAGACACCTTTCCCTATGTGAGCGCAGCAAATCTAGTCCTGCTCAAACTCTACAGCCTTGTCCCTTCCTTTCCTTTTTGAACTAGTACTTTCGCCCCTTCCTTTCCTCTTTGAACCACGTCCTAGATTTATGCGATACAACTTTCCCCACTACTTTCCCCCATTCCTTTCCTCTTTGAACCACGTCCTAGATTCATGCTATACAACTTTCCCCCTTCATTTCCTCTTTGAACCACGTCCTAGATTCATGCTATATACAACTTTTCCCACAACTTTCCCCCACTCCTTTCCTCTTTGAACCACGTCCTAGATTCATGGTATACATGCAGCTAGAGCAATGCATAAGGAGTAAGTAAATTATACCTTAAGGTTCTTGGGGCGTGGTTCGGTGGGCGACGGGACGGCGGCGAAGAAGAAGGGGTCGGAGGCCCTCCCGCGCCGCCGCTGGGTGGAAAGTGAACAGCTGCGCCGGTAGTCCCTCACCGACGGCGACAGCGTTAAGCCTCCTTCCCTTCCCGGCGGACGGATCCTGCCGGCTCTTTGAGCAGCAGTGAGGGGAGAGAGAGGCCAACGAAGTCTTGTTTAGATCTGGAGAGGGCTAGAGAGTGTGAAGAGAGCAACTACAAGCGCTGAGGCTCCAGCAGGAGAGGGCGAGAGAGTGTGAAGAGAGCAACTACAAGCGCTGAGGCTCCAGCGTGTATATATATATATACTAGAGAGAGAGTGTGAAGTGTGCAAACCCTAGAGAACATTTTGACCAGTCAAAGAATCCTCCTGGCACAAATTATGCTCAAGTGTAGTTATCAAACCCGAGACCTCAAGTTTGATGAGCGAACAGGCTAACCAGCTACACAACCCTCCCGTTATGTTCAACGAGAGGGAAATAACCTTTTATACATTCCTGCATTCGTGTGACAAGCATGCCGTGTTTTTTGTGTGTGTGTGTGGGAGTCATTGGGATTTCAATCATAATCGTGTCATGTGGCTTTGGTGGTAAGACTATCCACAGTGGTGCAGAAATAATGCAGCCTTAGTCACCTTACCTCTCTCCACGTAGTACGTTGGGTCCCACCAGTCAGAGGGTGAAACAAACAAATTAATAAGAAAAATTAAAAGCGCCAGCGGTGTATCTTACCTCACACATCTCGCTACTGCTCGGGAACACTGTCCAATTGATCCCTCTGTTCGCTCACGTACTATTTTAAGTGAATCCTTGTTATAACATGCACACAAATTTTGGGCACTTGTATTCAACTTAAGTCAGTGTGCCGCCGTATCTCATATACTTACTACTCCCTCCGTCTAGGTGTAATAAGTCACGTTAGAAGGTGCAACGGGACCAAGGTGCGTGCGTGTGCGTGTGTGTGTGTGTGTGTGTGTGTGTTTAACATCATGTGTGTGTTAGAGAGAGCGACAGATCGACCTACTCCTACAGAGAGATGTTGTGTAGTGTACGATTTTAGCCGCGAGAGTCGGTGCATCCTCTCGTTTCCGGGTGTGTCCGGTAGGGACATGCGGACAGCTGCCACGCCCGCTCCTGACCAGCCTGGCCCACCCAAAGCCCCTCCATCGCCCGCGCGCGCTTCCCGCCCCAAACGGTCAGCGCCGCTCCAAAGAATCGGTGCCGCATTCATGCCCGGGCAGAGCGAACGCGACCTCTCACTGGCGCAAGAGTGATGGTTGCTTCGTCTGTCCAACTTACTGCTGGGTCTATGTGATTTGATGGCTCATTGGTCTTTATTACTGAGGTGGTAGGACTGCTGGATGTCCCACGCTTTCGGCGAAAGGAGGTACTACTACTAGATTACAATTTTCTCCATTCTTACAGCGGAGGCGTGCAAGAGCAGTGAAAACATGCAGGCTAAGTGATTACATGGCCCACCTCACACTATCACCGTGCGACACCTAACCCTTTACATAGTACTCCCTCCATTCCTAAATATTACTAGATGAGTCCCCGCGCGTTGCCGCGGAACAGCGGTATATCTCTCTGCGCAAAATTATCGATTTCATAGAACTAAAAAAACTCTATAACCGCATGACAAATGTGGTAGCCAAACTAAATAAACTCCCATCATCATTTAGATCATCCCACGTAAGGAAAAAAGATCAACCAACTCCTACTGCATAATGGGATTATATTTTTCTTTTTGACATGTTAATGGGACTTAAAAGCTCACTTACATGCATGCTACCGGTGCATGCTTGCATGCAGACATGTTGATGTGATTTAAAACCCACTCACATGCATGTGCCACGGTATTTCTGCATGCTTGCATGTGGCTTAGTGCGGAGCCTCTCAACGTCTAGATTAGACGGCTATTATGGAATGATTTACTTCATCTAACGGCTACATCAATTTTGATGATGTGGCTCAAGGAGAGGATAGAGAATTCCTAGTAGTGGGGGCTAGCTATTACTAGTAGATAAGTCTTTGTAGCGATTCCACTACATAAGGAACAAAATGAATGAATCTACACTTAAAATGCATCTATATACATCCGCATGTGGTTCATGGTGAAATCTCTACAAAGACTTATATTTAGGAACAGAGGAAGTACTAGTATAGTACGTACTGTAATTTATCAGCGAGATAAATTTGTACAATGCTATGAAGCTTCCAGCTTCTGTTACATGTATCTTGCGTCCAAGGTTGCCCGTTGCAACATTTCATCAAATACAAAGGAGACTAACATGCATGCTATTGCATCTCAATGATTGACAGATCATAGCAAATATGTACTCCCTCCGTTCCAAAATAAGTGTCTCAACTTTGTGCAAACTTTAGTACAAAGTTGTACTACTACTAAAGTTGACACTTATTTTCGAATAGAGGCAGCTAAAGAAAAAAACGATCCATGCAGTCCCTAGCCCTTGAACCGTGAACCCTGACCAGGCTTCAATTTGCTGGCAACGTTCGAGCTTCCTAATAAATGAAGTTTGGAACCTTTTGACCATGAGATCATTTTGTGCAGTTTCACCAAAATCGAGATGAGCATCCCTGTGGCAAAGAAATTGAAGAAGCGTGATTAGAATAAGATTACTGGGACTAGTTGATGAGACATAAACTCATCACAAATACAGTACGTAGAAGCCAGTAGAGGTATGTGCGGGGCAAAGAAGTAGAGAAATATCCACAGGGAGTGATGTGGGCAGCTGGAGCAGTGGTGCAAGCCGGCTGTAAAGGGAGTTGTACCTGAGGGACGTAGCTCAACCTTGAGGAGGGCGGCGGGAGGCGGCAACTGCCCACGTCGCGGCAGTGAGCAAGGGACGAAGGCAACCTCACCGGCTTTGTGAGAGAGAACGGCGGGGACCCCTGATCGGGACGTGCCGACAGTGGGTTTTGCCGTCGGCGACAGCCACCGCATCTACACTAAGCATCCACCCCTTCCCCAAGCGGACGTGATCCGCCGAGATGTTAGAGATGTGGCCACAGTCATTTTGTGCGAGAGAGTGTGAAGAGAGCAACCCCAGCAAGCAACCGTGTAGGCTGGCCCGTCCTGACTATGTATATAGTGGAGCGGTTTCCTTTTCTCTCCATATGAACCTATCATATTGCGTACGTGCCATTGAAGAAAAAAAACTTTATTTATAAATGACGCGGCACCTACTACTCGTTCTCCTATAACCTTGCGCTTGGCATCTCCAAAATATTAACCTTGCGATTGGCTCTTCGCCTCTTCGGGAAGTCGAGCAATAATGGTAGTGCAGTATATATCGTTCTGGCTATATGAGACCGAATGAATTGCTGCACGTCCACCACGTGGGCGAGGGTCGAGGGGTGAGGGAGAGTGCTACATACGGAGCAAAATGAGTGAATCTACACTCTAAAATACGTCTATATACATCAGTGTTTGGAGTATGTACTAGTAGTTCATATCGAAATCTACTAAAGGACATATATATTCCAAACAATATGATATAATCTCTATAACCAAGGTAGTAGGGACGAGGACTAAACGGATGGAGTAGTAAATTTTTCTCCTCGTCCTGCGAGCCATCGCACGCATGGGCGAGGGAGCGGGCGTAAGGCGGAGCAAGCTTCACCTCATCCTGCGAGCCACCGCGCCCGTGGGCGGGGGAGATGGCGTACTAAGCAAGCTTCTCCTCGTTCTGCGAGTTGACGGGACACATCAAAAGTACTCCAGTGTATAGAGCCTTGCCTCTAAGGTAGGCCCCACATGGTTTGCCTCTTTTTTAACATAACATGTCAAGTCGCAATTTGTTTGTTCACCCGTGGTAGACGATCCTCCCTCCACCAAGTGGACAACCAGTACACGTGCCAAATTACCACGTGGGCTGCCTTTTTCATACAGAAATGAGCTCCACCGTGTACCCGCGCGGGTGTGGTTGGGAAAGAGACGGGATTATGTGCGTCGTGCATGCACCTCTTCTCTTCGTGCATGTCCCCCACCTACGTGGGTGTGTGTGAGAGATACAAACCACGTTCATGAGTGTTTTTTGTTTTGGGGTGGGGGTGGGGTGGGGGTTGATTTCGTGAATTATTTGTGGGAATATGTGTCGATAACATCTCAAACATAATTTTGCATGCAATGTGTGTGAAATGGAGGCCTATCCATATCATACATAGAGGGTCGGGCAATCCACGAGAAGAGAGGGAGCGGTCATAGCTATCGATAGAGTCGAAGAGAGGATCAAGTGGGTGGGTGCGAGATCGATGAAGAGAGCCATCGAAATTGTGTGTGTGTGCAAGTCAAAGATATAGGGCGACTGGCCTACCGGAACGTTAGAGGGCACATGTCAAGTTTGTGTGTGGCAGGGAGACATGACTAGAGCGCTCGATGTATCGATGTGTGTGGGGGTAGGGGGTGGGGGGAGGGGTAGGCAGAGGCCTAACTATAGAGGTAGAACGACTCGTATATGTGTTGAGAAGGAGAGACCCAACTATGTCTTGAGGGAGATCGGTCGACATCCATACATAACTAAAGGACGGGAAATATGATGGGACAGAGAGAGAGAGAGAGGAGAGAGAGGGAGGGAGAGGGGTAGAGTGATGGATGGGTGATGGAGTTGCTTCTCGAAGATGGTGGGAGAGGCCTACTAGACAAACTGAGGGTGGAACTGCAATGTTATCAATAAGAGTGGGGATGTGTTTCTGTGTGTGCCTGTGTGTGATAGATCTGTCGGGACGCATCCATGGATGATAAAGGGGAACCATGTGTTTGGTAAGCAAACCTAACTAGATCGGTAGATCAATTGTTGTTTGTCGGAGGAAGGGAGAGACACAACTAATGAGGTAGATCGATTGACGTGTGGGTAAAAACGAGTTATAAGGACCTAGCTAGCTATATGTATAGCGAGAGATCGGTCGGTGTACGTCCATTTGTTAGAGGCAAATAAGGCCCAGCGAGACGGATAGACAGAGAGAATGGAGCTAGGAGGTGGTGCGAGAGGCCCAACTACTAGCTAGATAGGGGGAGGAGTGTGCGATTGTGAGATCGATGAAAAGAGGGGCGAGAGTTTACACGTGTGTCTGACCGTATGAGAGACACGAGGCAAGGACACATAAAGGAGGAGATTGAAGGTGTGTGTGTATGTTGTAGGCAGGCATCGCTGGAGAGGTTTATTGATCGGTGTGTGTCGGAAAGGAGTTGTGGAGACTCTGGGAGAACGACCTAAAGAAAAAAATGAATGTGCCCGGTGGATAGAATGCCGAGGGAGGGGGAGGGCGAGGAGGGCGTGTGCATGCACGAGAGAAAGTTAGTGGTAGCTACAAAGGTTAGAGGATTGTGTGGGTGTAAGAGACTAACAAAGATCATAATTTGATATGAAAGCGGATTCATATATTTGAATAGGAGATCATAGTGTTTTAAACATTGCATGCATGAATATAGCGGTGATACACGTGTTGTGCACATGTTATACCATAATGTGATAATGCATGGCGTTTGCAACTCACAGCTAAATGCCGAACAATCTAAAGCATACTATACATCAAACAATCTCACATTTTATTTGAATTTGTGATAATGTGTGGCGTTTGCAGCTTACAACTAAATATCGAACAATCTAAACAATACTATATATCGAACATTCTCACATTTTATTTGAATTTGTGGTAATGTGTGGTATTTGCAACTCACATCTAAATACTTGTAGGCGTAGGGGGCAGGGCACCATACATAATGTGATAAACACATTGTACATATGAGACATGGTTTAGATTATGAAGATCTAGCTAGAGCTAGAAATGTAATGTGATTTGAGATCAAAATAAAGTGGATTCAAAAAAGCTAGTTCGAGTTCATATAGTACACATAGTTCATATGTAACTCGAGACTAATCATGTGGTGTGCTGTGAAGATAATACACAAACGATGGTTTAACTTGACAATAATGATGATTGTAGATCTTATTAAAACAGAGAAACGAATTCAAATGCTTTGACTTCACAACAATCATTACTGTAGATCTTATTCAAATAGAGAAACGAATTCAAATTTAGTTCATATTGAAGCGGTAGTATATACGTTTGGAATGCACTAAAACGTTCATTTGAGTAGTAGGTTGCATGCATTATACACGTAGCAAAATATTTTAATTGAACATTACATGAATTCAAAGTTTTGAATGACATTTGTAGTGCACATTGATTTGGTACAGTACACGTTAGGCTTGTCCGGAAATTTCAACCCGCGCCTTGTTAGCCCGAAATATTTAAGATATATCTTTGTCTCGTTGTGCTCCGACAACTCCCTCCATCTCAACCAGCGCCTTGCTATTCCGAAATTACAACGCGTGCGAAAACTCCCACCTCCTGTGAAATCCCGACACGTGAATGCCCGTGGTACCCCTGAACCGAAAGAACCGCCTCAAATCGGTGGGGGTACTTTCATAACTTACCCCACATTTCGGACAAGCGCGTCTCTAAGCCATGGTTCCTCACTGCGATCCCATCCGCCCACCCATTCGTACACCGAGGCCGCGAAAACCCGCGACGAGACCCCACACCCTGCTCCGTCCGCCACCCAGCCGGAGCCTCTTCCCCGACGACGTCGTCCACAGCAACACCTCGACGTCCCTCATCCACCATACCGGATGAGGATCCGTCGTCGATCTCATCGTCCCGCCGGTTCAGCCACCCCGTCCTCCACCTCCAAGGAGCTGCCCCGACGTTCCCCTCGTCTTTCGCGCCACCTCCATTCCCACACCGTCGTCTTCACCTGCACCATTGGAAGAGCATCATCATCACCGTTTCCTCGGATGAAGCTGCGGCCTAATCGGCGCCACCAAAGAGGTTGTACACTAATCGCCACATTTTCTTCTTGATTCGATCTCACGGTGCTGCCGGCGCTCGGTCCCGAGCTGACACGGCGGCGTCGCTCCCTCGGCGGCGACGTCCACATCAGTAGGAGCTGCTGCTACTTTAGCTCTCGCTCGCGCTGCTACTCTGCTCTTGCTCTCGGTCCCCTGCCTGGTCTGCTCTTGCTATTGCTCTTGCTCGCGCTGCTGCTCTCGCTCTTGCTTTGCTTGCGATGCTGCTCCGATTTAGCTACACTTCAGTCGACTGAATCGACTTTTGGGTCAGTCGATTTTCAGGGGGTGGGGG
>NC_057811.1:327189502-327206106 GCF_018294505.1 Triticum aestivum | reverse complement strand
AGCCGCAGCGGGGAGGGGGGCTCGCCGGAGAGGTACCCCACTATCTATCTTAGGGTTCAGGATGGGGGCGGTGGTCGCCGGCGGTGGCGGGGTGTTGGCGGGGCGGTGGCGTGGGGATCGTCGGAGAAAAAGCTCGGCATGGGGGGCCTAGAGTGATGGCCAGGGCGGCGGCGGACCGGCGGTGGGGAGTGTTTTCGGGGCGGGCGGGGCGGCGCACCGCCGGCCGCGGGCGGCGGGGGGCTGCTGTTTGGCCGGTGGTGGCTGGCGGCTCAGGGGGGTGGAGGTTGAAGATGAACGGCAGGCCCTTGATTTCGTATCCAACGGCTGCAAAATCGACTGACCAGAGATGAAAAAGTCAGTTGACCCACATGTAGCCTCACCTTGCTAGTGCGTTCAGTTTCGACAACAAAATTCAGTTTCGACAGCAAAATTCAGTTTCGACAGTTAAGTTTAGTTTCGACCATTAAGTTCAGTTTCGACTGTTAAGTTCAGTTTCGACAGTTAAGTTTCAGAGATGAGCGGCTGATGTATTTTACATCTAGCACTTTGTGGTTATGTATTTTACGTCATGTATTGGAGATGCTATTAGAATTCCACCCAGGTTAACGTTGTTCGTTGTCTCTCTTGTCCTGCTTCAGCCTCGGCGTCGTACAACTCACCGGAGCTGCTCCAACAACGAAACCTTCCATCACAGCGGAGCAATACCTCGGGCTCCATCTCCAGACGCCTAAGATCTTCTTCCCCTCCTCCGACAGCAAAGTCAGCCAGAGCATCCTCACCGGCCAACCCAATCACGCTGAGATCGACATGGCTTCGCCAAAGAGGTTGTACACTTGTTGCATCTCTTTTTTACTCTACATGTTATATATATTGTCCACTGAGCACACGGATTTGTTCCTTTAGTGTCTCCTTGAAAGAAAAAATGTAGGAATTTTAATTTTCACTTGTCCTCCTTTTCAAATTCCTATTCATGAAGCACAAGACTAAGAGATAGTAGCATAATAGCATTATAACCGTACATTTTCTTGTGGTTTGACTTAATCTCACCATGCTTCTTTGCATCTTGTGATCTTCCAATTGTTGTGAATCAAACACCCAGATTGGCAGAAATCCTGTGTTTTTAAATTCTCTGTTTTGCACGTGCATTCCTATCCTATTCCTGTCTATTTCCTATCCCTGCATTGTTGGAATCCTCCAATTCAAACGAGCCCTTACAGAATTACTTCTCTTACAGATAGTTGTCAAAGAAAACCTTGCGTGGTTTGTCCCGCTCCTGCTGCGCCGTCGTCCACCCCAGCTCAGCTGCTCCAACGACAGAAGGGTCCAACACAGCAGGGATCCGGCCTCCAGACTGTCTTTCGCCGCCTCAGATCTTCTTCCCCGCCGCTGGCAGCCATGAAAAATGCATTACCATCATCAACCGAGCAGATGACCTCGAGGACTACACGGGTCCGCAAGAGAGGTCGCACTCTTTCATGTCTGCTTACGTTATGCATCGCTTAATATTACATGCTACTTTATCGTCCTGTTCACCGATTAGACTCTGAGTCAGCTCCAAACTAATGGTCAAACTTGAGTTTTTAAATGGTTGTGGGGTACATATCGGGGCCGCTATCAATAGTATCTATCTACTATCTGGTTAATCTCCGGTGTCTACTATGAGTTTCATGTTTGGTGGGAAACAAACAGTAAAGAAGCCATTATCTATATTTTTTAACTGAAGCCATTATCTGCCTGCTATTATTGGTTTTGGGTCTATCCACAGGTTGCTACCATCACTCTGGATTTCTGCATGCACTCCTTACATAATCTCACTATGTTTTATTCCTATGCATGACAGTTATTGTAAACAATGGAACTGAACATGTAGAGCAAAAGAGACGAGCCTTGCGTGGCAATAAAATTTCATGCAGACGTCGCTCCATGGTAGGCGCAAAGGCAGCCCCCTCCACGCATTTCGGATTGTAATCGAGAGGAAGATATCTGTTCTGAGGGGGATTCAGAAGGAGAAGACAACTCCTATTTACCCCCTGAGGTCTTCGCTCTAACTTGGCATGCTGATGTTGGTTATATCATGCATATGGTGTCTTGCATTGCTTACTTTATACATCAAATATGTCATCTGCTTAGTTTAGACATCCTTTGTGCGAATGCCATCTGTTTATTTTATTCATCGTTTATGTGAATTATGCAACGCCATCTTGTTTAGCCAGGCATCATATATGTGAATTTTGCAATGCCATCCTGCTTAGCCAGTCATCTTATATGTAAATTATATCAGGCCATCCTTTTTTTTCGTTACATATTACATTTGTGAACAATGTTAGTACATTCAACTGCTCTTCGTGTGCATCAGCCATTTAACATGGTGATGGCAAATTCTGGAGTGAAAACAAGGTCTTCAGAGCAGACTATGCTATCTGACGAAGCGCATATCTTGCTGGTTACGGATAGCTCCTCAGAGGAGGATTCAGAGACAGATGACCAGTCCTATCCCCCCCGAGGTGTATGCTCTAACTTGGCAGGGTTATGTTGCTCATATCGTGCGTATGGTGTCTCGCATTGCTATGTCATTTGATTAGTTTAGACATGCTTTGTGTGAATGCCACCTGTTCAGTGTCTAATTACCATATATGTGAATTATGCATTGCCATCTTGTTGCAAGACATTATATATGTGAATTGTACAATGCTATCTTGTTGCAAAGGCATTATATATGTGAATTATGCAATGCCATGCTGTTTAGCCAATCATCGTGTATGTGAATTATATCATGCTATCATTTTTTGTATTACGTATTCCATTTGTCGACAACGTTTGTATATTCAACTACTCTTCCTATGCATTAGCCATTTGAAGCGGTGATGGAAGTATCTGGAGTGAAAACAAGGTATTCAGAGCAGACAATGCTACCTGCTGAAGCAGACATCTTGCTGGTTACAGAGAGCTCCTCAGAGGAGGATTCAGAGACTGATGACCAGTCCTATTTCCCCCCTGAGGTCTATGCTCAAACTTGGCAGGGTTATATTACCCATGTCATGCATGTTGTCTTGCATTGCTTAGTTTTTACATCATATATGGATTGCCATCTGCTTACTTGCTTACTATATAAATCATATATTCGAATTATATCATGCCATCATGTTTACATAGTACATACACATCATCTATCTGAATTATGGCATGGCAACCCATTTAATAAAGACATCATATAGTTATATCATCTCATCCTGTTTAGTGTTTACAGTCATCATATTTTGAATTATGGCATTCTATCCGTGAATGTATGTGAATTATGGCATGCCAACCTATTTAATAAACACATTATATAGTTATGTCATGTCATCCTGTTTACATAGTCTCGTATTTTGAACTATGTCTTTCCATCTTTTTTAGTTAGCCATCATAATGTGAAATTGTGTCATGCTATCCTGTTTAGTTAGCCATCATATATGTGAAATAGTGTCATGCTATCCTGTTTGGTTAGACAACATAAATATGAATTATTTCATGCCCTCTTTTATTCCCCACTATCCATTGCACCTGTCTATCATACAATGTATATACTTTCAATTACTTTTCTTGTTTATCAGCCATTTGAATTGGAGAGCGTGATGGCAGTATCTAAGGGAGTAACAACACGGTCTTCAGAAAAGATAGTGCTACCAGTTGATGCAGATAGAACCACGGTTGTACTTGCCCAAGGACCAGATCCACCACACATAACCCAGACTCTCGCAGATTGTACCCCTACCCGGTTGGACAGAGAACCAGCTACACCCCTTCTAACCCCAACTCCGGCAGATAGTAACCCAGTTCCAGTTGACACAGCACCGTCTCCACCACAGAGCACCCAAACACGAGCAGTTAGTAAGGGAACTGCAGTGCCCAAAGCACGAGGACCACCACTCCGAATCCCAACTCAACGCTTACAGGAGAAGAAGATTTGTTCTCAGCTCAGGTTCTGTAGCTATGGTTCATACTCCTTTGCTCTTGCATTACTGTATTTACTCATACCAACTATTTTCAAATTTGAAGGATGGAATTGAAACTCCAATGGCGCAACAGGTATGTTTAAACCTATTTCTTTAACTGGTTTGCTGTTGTAACCTGCTCTATGTTGATTTCAGTTTCAATAGAATAAACAATTATGTTCTCATGTCATGCACATTACAAGTGTTGTTATTCCTCTATAGTTACCCACACTTATATTCTGTCTATTCTGCTTTGTCTTGAACAATGATTATTTGAACTGTGTCTCTATCTTGATTTGGCAACAAAAACTAGAATGATATAGACCATAAAGTGACCATGGTACATAGATATATGTTTGTTTCATGTTGTTATCCTGTCCACTTTACTACTGAACTCATTTACCAAAATGAGTTTCATATACAACATGGTAAACATGTGATGTGTCTACTTGTTTCTCTTTTAGAATGCGGACAAAATATTGGAGAACAGTACCGCGTTATCCAATGGTAAAGGAAGTAATGCAGATAAGGTTCAAGATAGTGAGACATCCCTGTTGGTCTCCAAGAAAGCTGATAAAAACTATCTTGACGACAGTGAGGGAACCCAAAAGTCCTGTCTTGATGTAGTGTTTGAGTTACTGGCCACTACTGCTGGCACAAGCTCTTCGAACTCGCTGCCTGAATTAGTTCGTCTTCTTGAGTCTCAACTTCAAGTTGAAAGACATCGATCAGATGTGCTGCGACAGGAAGCTGAAGGACTGAGGAAGTCCCTGCAGAATTCAGATGCATATTTTCTGGTGCAACAGCAAGCGCTGGAGGATTTAAGCGTCAAACAAGAGAAAGTTAATAAGCTTGCTAAGCATCTTGCCAGCATTATGGGTACCCAGGATATTGTTTCTTGAGATCTTCTGAAGTGGTTTCAGTTCTGGATTTGTTTTGCTGCGGCGTTTATTTGCGCTGGTCGCCAACTTTGACAACCAGTGTATATGATATGCTGCTTTGTTCCCTATATTTGCACTGGTGGCGAACTTTGATGCCCAGTGGATGTAATATGTGTAATAGCCGTGATAGCCTAGCGTTAGTTGCTTGCTTATTTATTTCCTTGTTGTCTTGTTTATTTGTTTGCTTGTAGTCATTGCAGTTCTTTTTCCGCGGTTAGCTAGTGGCTGCAATAACCTATTTTTTAAAACTAGGCCACAATAACCATGGGCTAATATTTACTGTAGTGACACTGAGCCTCCTACTGGCCGTAGAAACAGTGGGCCTTCTACGGGCCGTAGAAACAATGGGCCTTCTGCGGGCCGTATCATCAATGGGCCTTATACGGGCCGTATGATCGATTGGCCAAACATGGGCCAAACAGATCGCATTATGGCCGTAAATGGGCTAGAGTTGGAATCGTCCGTTCATGGGCCGACCATAACGGGCCATCGTTAATAGGCCGTATTTGGTGATGCTATGAAAATGGCCCAACAGACTAACGGTCCACAAACGGGCCGACTGTAACGACGGGCTGAATTTGGCCCACAAGCAGAAAATGACAGTAACGGGCCGTAAGTAACCGAATGCTGCAAATGAGCCCAAGATAAATGGGCCCTCAGAAGGCCGAAAGTTAACTTGGGCTAGAAACGGCCCAATGGAATAACGGGCCGTTAATGGGTATAAAGTGATACACTGTTCATTACGGGCCAGTTTCACCACGGGCCGTTAATGGGTGTAAAGTAATACACTGTTCATTACGGGCCAGTTTCAGCACAGGCCGCTAATGGGCCAAGAGTTACAAAGGGCCTCATATGGGCCGAAAGACGTCATGGGCTATACATGGGCCAGAAGTGAAAATGGGCTGGAATCATATTGGATGGCCCAGATGACGCTACTGGGCCTAATTCGGATAGGGCATAATGGGCCTTGGGTTAGAGGGCTGTAAATGGGCTATATGCGAACAGGCCGTTAACAGGCTTTCCATGGGCCGGCCCGCCAGCTTTTGACCAAGTCAAACGGGCCAGCCTTTTCACAGGAATGGGCCACTGTTGGGCCGTGCCACGTGTCGACGTATCATAGGCGCCTTCTGTCCAGTGAGTGGATGACATCTGTCCCAACGATGAGCCGACACGTGTTTCCTCTAGCCAATGATGATTTTACACGTGGAAAATCCCCATTGGTCGGGGCTATTAACGGGTTATCGGATCCAAAACCCGACCCGATAGCTTAACGGCATTCCGTTACGGTGGATGCCACGTGTCGGTCACCCTTGACGAAAGCACTTTTGTGACGCGTGATTTATCGTCATGGAAGTGGACACTTCCGTGATGATAATTTTGGTAATGTCATGGAACACTTCTACGACGACACAGGTATGGCTATCTTGATTCTGTCATAAATTTGTCATGGATGTACATGCATGACAAAAAACGCGACCTACTGTGACAAACACGTATCATCACGGAAGTGTATTGTTTTGTAGTGAATTTGGTATTCGTTCGATATTTTGATGAGATGTGTGTTGTCTTTCCTCTAGTGGTGTTATGTGAACGTCGACTACATGACACTTCACCATTATTTGGGCCTAGGGGAAGGCATTGGGAAGTAATAAGTAGACGATGGGTTGCTAGAATGACAGAAGCTTAAACCCTAGTTTATGCGTTGCTTCGTAAGGGGCTGATTTGGATCTACATGTTTCATGCTATGGTTAGGTTTACCTTAATACTTCTTTTGTAGTTGCAGATGCTTGCAAGAGGGGTTAATCATAAGTGGGATGCTTGTCCAAGAAAGGGCAGTACCCAAGCACCGGTCCACCCACATATCAAATTATCAAAGTAACGAACGCGAATCATATGAGCATGATGTAAACTAGCTTGATGATAATTCCCATGTGTCCTCGGGAGCGTTTTCCTTTATATAAGAGTTTGTCCAGGCTTGTCCTTTGCTACAAAAAGGATTGGGCCACCTTGTTGCACCTTGTTTACTTTTGTTACTTGTTACCCGTTACAAATTACCTTATCACAAAACTATCTGTTACCGATAATTTCAATGCTTGCAGAGAATACCTTACTGAAAACCGCTTGTCATTTCCTTCTGCTCCTCGTTGGGTTCGACACTCTTACTTATTGAAAGGACTACAATAGATACCCTATACTTGTGGGTCATCAAGACTCTTTTCTGGCGCCGTTGCCGGGGAGTGAAGTGCCTTTAGTAAGTGGAATTTGGTAAGGAAAAATTTATAAGTGTGTTGAAATCTACTGTCACTTGTTACTATGGAAAATAATCCTTTGAGGGGCTTGTTCGGGGTATCTTCACCCCGACCAGTAGAGCAAAGAGTTGCTCCTCAACCTACTGAACCTACTGAAAATGTTTACTTTGAAATTCCTTCGGGTATGATAGAGAAACTGCTAGCTAATCCTTTTACAGGAGATGGAACATTGCATCCCGATTTGCACCTAATATATGTGGATGAAGTTTGTGGATTATTTAAGCTTGCAGGTATGCCCGAGGATGTTATCAATAAGAAGGTCTTCCCTTTATCTTTGAAGGGAAAGGCATTGACATGGTTTAGGCTATGCGATGATATTGGATCATGGAACTACAACCGATTGAAATTGGAATTTCATCAAAAGTTTTATCCTATGCATCAGGTTCATCGTGATCGTAATTATATATATAATTTTTGGCCTCGCGAAGGAGAAAGCATCGCTCAAGCTTAGGGGAGGCTTAACTCAATGTTATATTCATGCCCCAATCATGAGCTCTCAAGAGAAATTATTATTCAAATTTTTTATGCTCGGCTTTCTCTCAATAATCGCTCCATGCTCGATACTTCTTGTACTGGTTCTTTTATGATGAAGACTATTGAATGCAAATGGGACTGATTGGAAATAATTAAACGCAACTCTGAAGATTGGGAACTCGACGATGGTATGGAGTCAGGTATAACACCTAAGTTTGATTGTGTTCAATCTTTTATGGATACCGATGTTTTCCGTGAATTTAGCACTAAATATGGACTTGACTCTGAGATAGTAGCTTCTTTCTGTGAATCATTTGCTACTCATGTTGATCTCCCCAAGGAGAAGTGGTTTAAATATCATCCTCCCATTGGAGTAAAAGTAGTTGAACCTATTAAAGTTGAAGAAAAGACTATCACCTATAATGTTGATCCTATTGTTCCTACTGCTTATGTTGAGAAACCACCTTTCCCTGTTAGAATAAAGGATCATGCTAAAGCTTCAACTGTGGTCAACAAAAGTAATATTAGAACAGCCAAACCCTCTGAGCAAATTAAAGTTGAACCTAGTATTGCTATGGTTAAAGATCTCTTAGCCAATAATATTGATGGGCATGTTATTTACTTCTGTGATGAAGCTGCTAGAATTGCTAGACCCAATACTAAAAATAAACATAAACCTGTTGTAGGCATGCATGTTATTTCTATTAAAATAGGAGATCATTGCTATCATGGATTATGTGATATGGGTGCTAGTGCGAGTGCAATACCTCATTCTTTATACGAAGAAATTATTCATGATATTACACCTGCTAAGGTGGAAGATATTGATGTTACTATTAAGCTTGCAAATAGAGATACTATTTCACCAGTTGGGATTGTTAGAGATGTTGAAGTCTTGTGTGGGAAAGTTAAATATCCTATTGATTTTCTTGTTCTTGGTTCCCCACAAGATGACTTTTGCCCCATTATATTTGGTAGACCCTTCTTGAATACTGTTAATGCTAAGATAGATTGCAAAAAGGATGTTGTTACTATTGGTTTAGGGGATATGTCTCATGATTTTAATTTTGCTAAATTCCGTAGACAACCCCATGATAAAGAATTGCCTAGTAAAGATGAAATTATTGGTCTTGCTTCTATTGCCGTGCCTCCTGATGATCCCTTAGAACAATATTTGCTAGACCATGAAAATGATATGTTTATGAATGAAAGAAGGGAATTAGATGAAGTATTCTTTAAACAGGGACCTATTTTGAAACACAGCTTGCCTGTTGAAATTCTAGGGGATCCTCCTCCACCCAAGGGTGATCCCATGTTTGAGCTTAAACCATTAGCCGATACTCTTAAATATGCTTATCTTGATATATCCTGTTATTATTAGTGCTAACATTTCAGAGCAGGAAGAAGAGAAATTATTGAAAAATCTGAAGAAGCACCACGCTGCTATTGGATATACTCTCGATGATCTTAAGGGCATTAGTCCCACTCTGTGCCAGCATAAAATAAAATTGGAGAAAGACGCTAAACCGGTTGTTGATCACCAACGACGGTTAAATCCTAAGATGAAAGAAGTGGTAAGAAAAGAAATACTAAAGCTTATGGAGGCAGGTATAATTTATCCCGTTGCTGATAGTTAGTGGGTAAGTCCTGTCCATTGTGTCCCTAAGAAGGGAGGTATTACTGTTGTCCCTAATGATAAAGATGAATTGACCCACAAAGAATTGTTACCGGTTATAGAATGGTAATTGATTTCTGTAAAATAAATAAAGCTACTAAAAAGGATCATTACCCTTTACCTTTTATTGATCAAATGCTAGAAAGATTATCCAAACATACACATTTTTGCTTTCTAGACGGTTATTCTGGTTTCTCTCAAATACCTGTGTCAAAAGAGGATCAAGAAAAGACTACTTTTACTTGCCATTTCGGTACCTTTGCTTATAGACGTATGCCTTTTGGTTTATGCAATGCACCTGCTACCTTCCAAAGATGTATGACTACTATATTCTCTGACTTTTGTGAAAAGATTGTTGAGGTTTTCATGGACGATTTCTCCGTGTATAGAACTTCTTTTGATGATTGCTTAAGCAACCTTGATCGAGTTTTGCAGAGATGTGAAGAAACTAATCTTGTCTTGAATTGGGAGAAGTGCCACTTTATGGTTAACGAAGGTATTGTCTTGGGGCATAAAATTTCCGAAAGAGGTATTGAAGTTGATAAAGCTAAAGTTGATGCTATTGAAAAGATGTCGTGTCCCAAGGACATTAAAGGTATAGGAAGTTTCCTTGGTCATGCCGGTTTTTATAGGAGGTTCATTAAAGACTTCTCAAAAATTTCTAGGCCTCTGACTAATCTCTTGAAAAAGGATGTTCCTTTTATCTTTGATGATGATTGTGTAGAAGCATTCGAAATACTTAAGAAAGCTTTGATTTCTGCACCTATTGTTCAGCCACCTGATTGGAATTTACCCTTTGAAATTATGTGTGATGCTAGTGATTATGCTGTAGGTGCTGTTCTAGGACAAAGAGTTGATAAGAAATTAAATGTTATCCAATATGCTTGTAAAACTCTAGATAGTGCCCAGAGAAATTATGCTACTACTGAAAAGGAATTTTTAGCAGTTGTTTTTGGTTGTGATAAGTTCAGACCTTATATTGTTGATTCTAAAGTAACTGTTCACACTGATCATGCTGCTATTAAATATCTTATGGAAAAGAAAGATGCTAATCCTAGACTTATCAGATGGGTTCTCTTGCTACAAGAATTTGATTTGCATATTATTGATAGAAAGGGAGCTGAGAACCCCGTTGCAGACAACTTGTCTAGGTTAGAGAATGTTCTTGATGACCCACTACCTATTGATGATAGCTTCCCTGATGAACAATTAGCTGTCATAAATGCTTCTCGTACTACTCCATGGTATGGTGATTATGCTAAGTACATTGTTGCTCAATTTATACCACCTAGTTTCACATACCAGCAAAAGAAAAAGGTTTTCTATGATTTAAGACATTACTTCTGGGATGACCACATCTTTATAAAGAAGGAGTAGATGGTGTTATTAGACGTCGTGTACCTGAGCATGAACAGGAATAGATCCTGCGCAAGTGTCACTTTGTGGCTTATGGAGGACACCACGCTGGAGATAGAACTGCGCATAAGGTATTTGCAATCCGGTTTTTACTGGCATACTCTCTTCAAAGATGCCCGTAAGTTTGTCTTGTCTTGTGATGAATGTCAAAGAATTGGTAATATTAGTAGACGTCAAGAAATGCCTATGAATTATTCACTTGTTATTGAACCATTTGATGTTTGGGGCTTTGATTATATGGGACTGTTCCCTTCCTCTAATGGGTATACACATATTTTAGTTGCTGTTGATTACGTTACTAAGTGGGTAGAAGCTATTCCAACTAGTAGTGCTGATCATAACACCTCTATTAAGATGCTTAAAGAAGTTATTTTTTCGAGGTTTGGAGTCCGTAGATACTTAATGACTGATGGTGGTTCACATTTTATTCATGCTGCTTTTCGTAAAATGCTTGCTAAGTATGATGTTAATCATAGAATTGCATCTCCATACCACCCACAGTCTAGTGATCAAGTAGAATTGAGTAATAGGGAGATCAAATTAATTTTGCAAAAGATTGTTAATAGATCTAGAAAGAATTGGTCCAAGAAACTTGATGATGCATTATGGGCCTATAGAATTGCATATAAAAATCCTATGGGTATGTCTCCGTATAAAATGGTTTATGGAAAAGCATTTCACTTACCTCTCGAACTAGAACATAAGGCATATTGGGCCATTAAAGAGCTCAATTATGATTTTAAACTTGCCGGTGAGAAGAGACTATTTGACATTAGCTCACTTGATGAGTGAAGAACCCAAGCCTATGAGAATGCTAAACTGTTTAAAGAAAAAGTTAAAAGATGGCATGACAGAAGGATACAAAAGCGTGTGTTTAATGTAGGTGATTATGTTTTGCTATACAATTCTCATTTAAGATTTTTTGCAAGAAAACTCCTTTCTAAATGGGAAGGCCCTTACGTTATCGAGGAGGTCTATCATTCCAGTGCCATAAAAATCAACAACTTCGAAGGCACAAATCCAAAGGTGGTGAACGGTCAAAGAATCAAACATTATATCTCAGGTAATCCCATAAATTTTGAAACTAATGTTATTGAAACCGTAACCCCAGAGGAGTACATAAGGGACACTTTCCAGAACGTTTCAGACTCCGAAAAGGAATAGGTATGTGGTACGGTAGGTAAACCGACTCCAAAACAGTTCTAATAGCAATTTTTCTCCGTGTCGGTGTACAAAAAGAGGGGTGCGTTTTTGTACCCCTATACCTGTGCACGGGCAGTCGGAGCCGCGCCTACGGTCGCACCAAACAGGGCAGGGGAGGTGAGCCAAGGTAAGACCAAAGCCGAAGACAATCAGAGCAACGCCAAGGCCAAGACCACAAAGAGCAGAGGGACGAAGCAGGTTCCCCCGGCAAGACCCTTGCCGAGGCAGCCTCAGCAGCCCCGGCAAGATCCTTGCCGGGACAGCTCGCCCCACACCAACAGAGCGAGCCACCCTTGAGCCCCCGGTCCCCAACGCCATCATCCACGTGGCGCCAGGGCTCGGGAAGGCACCTCTATGG
This sequence comes from Triticum aestivum, assembly GCF_018294505.1. Taxonomy (NCBI): domain Eukaryota; kingdom Viridiplantae; phylum Streptophyta; class Magnoliopsida; order Poales; family Poaceae; genus Triticum; species Triticum aestivum. The sequence continues at coordinate 327,193,756 of NC_057811.1, read as the reverse complement.
TGGCATGCAGATCTTTGTGAAGACATATTCAAGATCAGATGAGGATTAGAAGACGATGATCCTCGGCAAGATCCTTGCCGAGGGACGCCACCAGACCCCCGGCAAGGTCCTTGCCGGGGACAACAGCGCGCCACGGCAAGACCCTTGTCGGGCCACCCGACAAGGCCCTCACCAAGGACGCCAGTAGGGCCACCGCCAGGCCCACGTCAACCAAGCTTCCACCGCCGTTCACATGCAGCTGCCAGCCCAACCAGCCGGGCAGGCACCTGCGTGGCGACATGCAGCTCCCAGGCCAACTCATTGAGCGCCTGCGTGGCGGCATGCAGATCTTCGTGAAGGCTCCGCCACTGTGCCACCTCAGCTGCCTGCCTGCCTACATGGCACCACGCACCTCACTGGCCAGGGCGCGTGTCAAAGCGAGGAGGAGCGGCCACGGACGGGACGGGCCTCGCCCCCGTCCCCAATAAAGCAAGGGGACACCTAAGCTACGCATTAAATGCGTCTTGTCCTGTAATACGAGCGATAAGCTCAGGGCACTGTACGCCTTTCCACCTCCTGTGTGCCACTGTGGCAGCCCCTTCCGACTATAAAAGGAGGCCCATGGCATACTGGAGAAGGATTCGGCTCTTTAAAACCACACATTGACCACAGCTAGTTCGAGAGCTCAAGAACTCTCTGAAATACACCCACCAAAGCAGGACTAGGGTTTTACGCATCCTCGCGGCTCGAACCTGGGTAAACGATTCTTGTGTTGTCTACTAGCCCTGCTCTTCTCGCAACCCTGCGCCCCGGCAACCGTAGTAGCGATTCTTGTGATCCCATAGGTGTCGTTGCACACCGACACTCCGTTTCGGAATATTTAAGAAAATAGGAAAATAAGAAGTAGTCCGGGAAGGACACGAGGCATCCACGAGGGTGGAGGGCGCGCCCCCTGCCTCGTGGGCACCTCGTGTGCTCTCCGGACTCCGTTTTCTTGCACGATACGTCTTTTGGTTGGTAAAAATTCATTATATAATCTCCCGAAGGTTTTGACCACCATACCACGCAAATATCCTCTGTTTTTGTTTTGAGTTGTTTTTGCTGCAGATTAGAGTAAGATGTCCTCTCAAGAGTCAGTCGGAGAGAGTCGGGTATCTCATCCGACACCGGGTTCAGGAGCAAACAGCGATGCCTATCACTTTGGGCCATCAACTGAGGAGGAGATGGAGGCCGATTTGAAAAGGATAGACGCGATGGAGGAGCTTCAGAGCTCAGCAATTCCAAACTCGGTTATCCCTCCCAATGCTAGATTTCTTTCTTATGAAAATATGAAGAAGAGTGTTACTTGTTCTCCCGCAGCTATGCAGCATCCATGGGTGCAAGGAGCTTTAACCGTCACGGGTAAGCTCCGTAAGGAAATAATGGATCTCAAGCAGAAAGTCAATAAGCTCGAGGAAGAGAATCATATCCTGAGAGGCATCATCGCCAAGAATATCACATCACCACCTCCGAAGAAAGAGACATAATCACATGGGTATGGGCACTCCCCTTGGCAACTGCCAAGCTTGGGGGAGGTGCCCCGGTATCGTATCACCATCATACTCCTATCTTTACCATTTTTCTTAGTTCGATCCTTTTGGTAATATCTTGATCTAGTAGAGTAAAGTTTTTAGTATGATTTAGTTCTGAGTGTTGCTTTATGATTCCTCGATGTAATCGAGTCTGTGAGCTATATATAATAAAGATTAGTTTTGAGTTGAGGGCTTGATTATCTTGCTATGATCTTGAGGGATAAAAGAAAAAGAAAGAATAAAAAGAAATAAAGAGATCATATTGATCTTATGGAGAGTAATGACTTCACATATAAAGAGTATGATGAATAAAAGTTGTTGAGAGTTGACAAACATAGTTTTGGTCATCGTTGCAATTAATAGGAAGTAATAGAGAAAGAGAGGTTTTCACATATAAATATACTATCTTGGACATCTTTTATGATTGTGAGCACTCATTAAAATATGACATGCTAAAAAGTTGATGTTGGGGAAGGAAGACAACGTAATGGGTTATGTTTTCTTATATTCAAAATAAAGTATATTGTCATGGATCATCCAACATGTTGAGCTTGCCTTTCCCCCTCATGCTAGTCAAATTCTTTGCACCAAGTAGAGATACTACTTGTGCTTCCGAATATCCTTAAACCCAGTTTTGCCATGAGAGTCCACCATATCTACCTATGGATTGAGTAAGATCCTTCAAGTAAGTTGTCATTGTTGCAAGCAATAAAAATTGCTCTCTAAATATGTATGATCTATTAGTGTGGAGAAAATAAGCTTTATACGATCTTGTGATATGGAAGAAATAAAAGCGATGGACTGCATAATAAAGGTTCATATCACAAGTGGCAATATAAAGTGACGTTCTTTCGCATTAAGATTTTTTGCATCCAACCATAAAAGCACATGACAACCTCTGCTTCCCTCTGCGAAGGGCCTATCTTTTATTTTTGTCTTATGTCTTATGCAAGAGTCGCGGTGATCTTCACCTTTCCTTTTTACACTTTATCCTTTGGCAAGCACATTGTGTTGGAAAGATCCTGATATATATATATATATATATCCAATTGGATGTAAGTTATCATGAAATATTATTGTTGACATTCACTGGTACACGTCGGTCCTAAACAACCGGTTTTTTACCCTTTCCCCGACGGCATTTGGAACCGTCGCTAAGTGAGTCTGGGCGATAGGGGGGTCCTTCCCCCACGACCCAGAAACCGTTGGGGATATGCCCTCCTGGCACACACGCTCGGCAAAATGAGGTCATGTGCGACCGGCGAGCACTCAAATACAGAAATACGTACATCAGTGCTAAAAAAAATACAATTATACAGGCAAAATCATTTCTAGTCGTAAGTACATCCCACAAAGTCAGTCACCACTAAACGTATCCGTTCGTATATACATCCCACACAGTCACTACAAGGAAAACGTTTGCGCAAGGTGGCGTAACGCAAACAGTTTCGAAGAGAATGTCGTGTGTGATTGTTCATTGATCCAACACGGTTTATTCCTACAAACTGTGTGCGTTGCCTTAGGTCATCGCCCACGGTGTTTTCTCATTAACCGTTCGCAATAGGAAAACCCAATTAGCAAGCTAATTGGCCAATTAGCGGGCTAATTGGCCTATTATTAATAATCCATTTACTAATCTAATTGACATTCATATTAAGCACATAATATATTCCATTTCAATATTCAGGAAGCAGGATTTCATAATTGCAATACATCGGAGTACAACATGATATAGCTTCAGCACTCAGCTACCGCATTACACAACTGCACCAGCAGCAAGTTTCACACGCAACATCTAGAACCTTTCGAAATTAGCATCATAGACGGTACATAGAGAGATGCATCTCATCTGGAAAACTGCTGAAGCGGAAGGCGAATATTGAGCCTTCATTCATGTTGAAGGTCTTTACAACTTTAGGCCCGTGCCTGTGGATGATTGATTGTCCATCCTTGGACCTCTTCAGGAACACTTCAATATTGAACCGTGGGTGTTGTATGAAAACTTTCCTCGCCTCCTGACCATAGAGGTGGTTTGATAGGTAATCATCAGTGAAGCCTGAAAACAAGGATGTGCATAAATATCTTCTCTATATTGGAAATGGGGCAAAGGAATACAAAAAGGCAAGGTATAATAGTTAGTACCATCTTGTAAACCTCAGTGCTTCCCATTGTTTCCCTGCAACACATATAAGGTAGTTAGTCATCAGGTTGGTTCGCATCACTACAAAAAAAAGACACATCCGTGACATTTTGGGCCGAACGAAAAAAATTCTGTCATACATATGACACTTCTATGACGATAATTGTGACAAAACCCGGTATCATCATAGATGTGGTGGGCTCATACTTCTATGACAAAAAATCAAGACAGAAAATGGGCTTTTCGTCCTGGGCGGGCCGGAGACGCAGCTGCATGACATTCTTTGGGCCGTCCATGACGGAAAAAACGATGGTAGAAGCGAGGGGGGGGATTTCGGGGAGTTCCCGGTTACGGTGGGAGGTCGGGGGCCGAGCGATGCGCGTTTCTCTCGTACACGTACGCGCGTGTGTGCGAGGCGTTGGCTCTAACTGAACCCGAGCGAGGCGTTGGGCTCTAACTGAACCCGAGCGATTGCACTGCAGGCTACGCATTACTGAACCCGAGCGATCGATCGATGGCTGTTAACTGAACCCGATCGAGCGATTCCTTCGCTACTGCTGCTAA